>NW_027466254.1:165000-187500 GCF_046127955.1 Nelusetta ayraudi
GCGGAGTTTTGATGCCGTCGGTGAGAAACTGCAATGTCAGTAGTCCCGAGAATGAAAAAGACTTTAGATTCATAGGGTGAGTCCAAACCTTTGATCGGTAGTGTACACATACATCGTGCTTTAAAGTGGTCGTATGAGATCGTGAGAAATGAATAATGTATATCGCTATCACTATGTGCAGTGATAGCATAACGGGTCGAAAACCTCCAGATGGGATTCACCTGATTATTGTTCTTCCCTCTCCAAACGGCCCCAACATCTCCTTGTGTGAACGTACCAGGCATGATGGAACAAAAAAGGTAAAAGGCCACAGGAAATTATTCAGCGTGTTTCGAGGCGAGCGAGCGAGCAAAGGGAAGGCGGGAGGGAGGCGGGGGGGTTGGGGGTGGGGGGTGGGGGGTGGGTGGGGGCACCCAAAAAAAAAAAAAAAAAAGAGAGAAAAGGAAGCGGCGCTCGCTCTGATGTTGATTTAAGCAAACCTTTGGAGATCCATCTCATTATGTTCCACGCGGGGCCGCCAGCACATGTGGGCTCCATTAGGGCGGCGCAGTTGACCAGTGGCCGCGCTTTCAGCGGGTTCAGAGTTCACAGTTGTCCCGAATTAGCCGCCGCCTCTCAGACAGGACCCCTGCGCACGCCCGGCCGGTGCCCGCCCCCCTTAATGGTCTCCTCCCGCAACTTCACACTTAATATTTCAGATTTATTGACTATTACCAATGCTACCACGCCGGTAGCGGTTCCGTTTTGCTTTCTTTCTTTCTTTTTTTTTTTTTCTTTCTTTTTTTTTTAAATGTGAGAGATGTAAATAAGGGAGTGATTGGTGTTTTGTTTGTTTTTTTTTCAAGAGGATGCAACACCATCGCAGCACAGTTTGATTAGGTTTATGCGTTTGCTTGTTAATTTGTTTGCAATATTTCAAGCAAAACATTTCTTGTGTTCTTAATTTGAATAAATCAAACCCATCGATGTCTTTAACTTTCTCTTTATTGTGTTTATAAGTTTGACGGGTCTTTAAATCCTCCTCTGGTGCAGTTGCTGTTATTATTTCCAGTTCTTTTCTTTGTGTCTTGGTGTTTTGTGCTCAAGCTCTTGTTGCTTTATTTGAGTTTGTGCACGTCTCAGACAAACATTGGGAAATTATTTTCCGGAATATATATTTTTTTTTTATTTCACTTTGTGTGCGCGTGTGTGTTTGTTTGTGCGTGTGTGTGTGTGTGTGTGTGTGTGTGTGTGTGTGTGTTTTTAAGGGATTTTGCATAAGACTGCCTGAGTTGAAGAGAAAGTTTCAACAGTTTCCGCGCATTAATAAATCATACTAATCTCTTAGAGACGCCACTTTTGTCAGTAAAATCAATATGTTGACAAGCACGCCGAGAAGATATACTCGATAAAAAAAAAAGAAATGTTTTTTTTCCCCCCTCCCCTCCGTGGGAGATCAAGGTATTTTTGTTTCTCTTCCTGAGATACACAGCTCCTCTTCCACACGCACTCAGATTTATGTGCGCTGATAAAGTTATAATTGGCTTTTGCTCGGTGCGGCTGTTTACCGCGCCAGTCATTAAAAGTATCCAAGAATAGCAAATTAGGAGTCTGTTAATTCCGAAAACAAACAGTGCGTGCGACTGAATCGGTCTCCTATTTGATCCCAGCCATTGATCTCCAACCGGTGACGGGGACTTTTTTTCATGTATTATTCTTTCTGTGCGGCGCGATTCAAGGTGAGGCGCTACAATGCAGCTCACATCTTTATTTTCAGATGCTCCCGCTCACATCACAGCCTAATTCCTTCTCTTCTCCTCCTCCTCCCCTGCCTCGCGCTACTTTGCTGACACCGTGTACCCCGTGCGCTCCTAGCCTCCGCGGCATTTGATCATTTGTATTCCCAATAAAGGGGGAAATTTACAGCGTACACTCCTACTTCCTGTACCTCGAGCCGCCGTTGCCGAGGTTTACAAATGAACGAGGGGGTTGCGGCGCTCGGCGTCTGCGCCGCCTCTCCCGAGATCACCTGGCACACTTAATCAAACATCGCGGCTTTAATTTGGCGCCGCTAGTTTGCCGACGCGCCCCCTCCCCGAAAACAACATTTACATCATCGTCTATGGCGGGCGCAGCTGACAGCAGGCGGGGGGGGGGGGAGAAGAAAACACACCCGGCGCATGCAGATGCGCCCGCAAAGACGTTCGTCGGCCTCGCAATCGCTCACCGGTGACACGGGGGGTTGGGGGGGTTAGGGGGGGGAAATCAGTTTGCGACTTGCAATGCCGTCGTTTGCTATTTTTTGATTTGATATATTTATTTATTTGCCCGTGACATTTCATTTCCTCGCCCGTATTTGTTTCGATGCAGCCTGGCTTTTCGCCTTGCCGCCGGAGAGGAGCCACCCACGGTGAAAGTCCCCCCGGCTGCCGCGATAACTAGACGAGCGCTCGGCGCCATTAGCGGCTCCCGTCGTCCGCGGGCGTCCGACAGCCGGGCTCCCGACTGCATGTTTTTTTTGTTTTTTGTTGGTTTTTTTTTCAGTACCTGCGAAATCTGCCCATTTTTGGTGCAACATTATGTTCTTTCTTTTTCCTTTTTTTTTTTAACTCCCTCTAATTGTTTCAAATGGCCCTGAACTGAGCGCGTGCGGGCGGCTCCGCAGCGCGTCGGCCTCCGTTCCTATTTGGCTGTTTGGTGGACGAGAGTTAAAAAAAAAAGAGAAGGAAAAAAAAAGAGGAGAAGGAGCCGCACTTCATTTTCGCATGCTCGTCGTGCCGGCGGTTTGCAGGCGGATTAGAAGTCAAAAAGGGAGAGCACTATCACCCACTGCGTTAGTTATTGAAGTGAGAGATGACATTTAGCTGTAGTTAATTATGTATGCAAAACTCAGCCGCTCAGCTGCTAGAAGAGGTCAGCTTGACAAAGTAACCCCACACCGGGGAGAGTCTCATCGCTATGAGATAGCCCTATTAGAAGACACACACACACACACACACGCACGCACACACACACACACGCACAAGCGCGAGCTCGTACGCACACACGTGTACACACACACACACACTGGGGTTTTTTTTCTCCTCCTCTCTGCTTTTCGGTCTCGTCCACTTGGCCGTACAAATACATTGTTTTCATGCATTCATTCAACAGCTGATCAGCTCACTTAATGGCTAAGAATGATTTTTTTTTCTCCCCCCCCCCCCGCCCCCACCCACCCCCAACACACACCCTCACTACCCACCCCGCCTTCTGCTGCTGCTGTAGTTTATTTATTCTTCCCTTCAGCCGTTTGTGTGCCATTACTTTTCGACGCCAATTATTTTATTTAGTGTTGCAGTTTATATATATTTCTATGTATATATATCGACTTTTTTTTTCTTTTTTTTTTTTTATCCCTGCCTAAAAGTCAATGATATTGTGTGTTTAGTTATAAGAGGCTGCAGTTACATCTTAATTTCCCCCATTATTATGGCGTTTTACTGTAAGAATGGAATTAGGGGCTAATTGAAAAGAAATCCTAAAATATCTACCGTTGGTGTAAATTGAATTAATGAATAAATTTCACAGAGTTCCAATTACGTGCTCCTTGTATACGTGTGTGAGAATGTATGCCGCTTCTTCTCTTCCAGTCTTTGTTCAGATCCACGTCTGTGTTTGTACGTTTCTGTGTACGTTGGTGTGTGTGTGTGTGTGTGTGTGTGTGTGTGTGTGTGTGTCTGTGTGTGTGTGGTGTTTTTTTTTTTTTTTTTCTGAGGGTGGAGTGCGGGGTGGGGATGTGTGTCTGTGTGTGCGTGCGTGCGCGTGTGCCTGTGTGTGTGCACAATTCAAACTGCAGCACATCAAAAGAAAGTGGGAGATTTTCATAACTATTTTTTTTCTTTGTAGTTCTTTAATTGCGTCCCTGTGGCTTTCTTTCCCTGGACAGAATCTTAAACACAACATTCTTTTTTGTGAGAAGAAAACCCAACTTTATTTTTATTTATATATTTAACAACAGACAAGTGTCAGGGTCGTTACTTGGGAGGGTTTTTTTTTTTTTTTTTTTCTTTTTTCCAACGTAAGAATTTAAAGGAATATTCTAAATATATAATCAGGGTGTGTGTGTGTGTGTGTAACTTTTTTCCTCTGTTTACCCTTTCCTTCAGCTTTTTTCAGGTTCATATAATTCTTCTTTCTAGGATTTCTTTTTTTAACTCCAGTCATCTTGTGACTGTTCTTCTAAAATTTGACTATGACTTTAAATATAAATGAACGGCATTTGGGAAGCTTTTATTTCCAGTGTGATCTTTCACCAACTCTCCCGGCGCTCCTGCACTCCTTGTTTGCCGCTGCGCCGGCGTGTGATCATGTCATCGGCGTGCGTTTCGCCCGAGCTTTTTTACGTTTATGGTGAAGCGAACGCAGGAAAACACCGACGCTGTAGATGGACGATGCGGCAGAGAGGAGAAACTGCTCGTCCTTCATTCCTGTGCGTGCGTGCGTGCGTGCGTGCGTGGGGAGTAATGGATGTTTGCGTCGATGCAACCTGGTCTTGCCAAACACACACACACACACACACACACACACACACGCACACGCCCGGTGTCACCTACAGCGGTATCGTCCCTCGCAGTCAGGCAGGGATCGCCGTTGCACCTGCTAATTACCATCTTACCAACCCGGAGAGTTTAAATGGAGATCTGTTCTCTGTCTGACCTTTGACCCCGTGCTCTTTATGTGACGCACTTCAAGCCCTGTTTGGGCCTGGCTGGGCCGGGCCTTAATGAGGCCCCATGTCTGCCCTCTGTGGGCTGCGCGCTTTGGATGCCCTGCTTTCATCCCCGACCATCTTCCCCTTGATGTAAATTGAAAAGATCACAGCTATGGGGAGAAGACCTGTACTGGGAAAGGCCCCTCTGCATAGATTATGAATATCATAACTCAACAGTTCCTCCCCTCCCTCCCTCCCTCCCTCCCCGTCTGCCTCCCCCCACCCCCCACCCCCACTGCCACCCCCCTTTCCCTGTACAATGCTAAAGTTCTAATTGGACCCAATGGGGGGGGGGGGGACTCTCTGCCTTTGATCTCATCACCGCCACTGTGACTTTACACTAAAAAAATGTCACTGCCAAATTGGGTTATCACCTGTAGAGCCTTGGCCTTCCTCTGATGCCTGCGCGCATCTCGTTAGCTCTGCTCAAACTGTAGGAGTTAATTAGTTTGACAGAGCCATTACCGCCGAGGCATACCTGATGATCGTGGTGGTAGGCGCCGGAGTCGAGGAGGGACGGGGAGGAGGAAGAAGAAGAAGAAGAAGAAGAAGAAAAAACACCCCAGCCACTAAACACACATTTATTGGTGTCACACATGTGAAGGAGGAGGGCGCCGCCGCCGCCGCCGCCGCCGCCGCCGCCGCCGCCGCCGCAGTCGCAGTCGCTTCCACTTCTCTTCAGCGGCTGAACGAATCGTTCCACGTGGCTGAAGACGACTGGAGTTTTTTTTTTTTTTTTTTTTACGTCGCCAGCCGACGTGGAACTTTTTTCGGGGGATCTGTCGCTTCGTCACCTTTGTTTTTTTTTTGTTTTTTTTCTTCCTCCCGCTTCATTAGAGAGCCAGAGTTCTCCTCGGCCGCTCAGCGCCGGCGCTGCCACAAACTGCGGTGCTCGCGAGCAAACTCCCGCCGCCGCCGTCCCTCCAGTCTGCGCCAGTCTTTTTGGGGTGCCAACCCACCCCAACACACACACACACACACACACACACACACACACACCACCCTCCCACTTAGACTGACGTGATGTCCTCTTTGATTCCCTCCTCTCCGCCCCCGATAGAAAAGACAGTTTAATGATGTGCGGGGATGAAAAAAGGAAGAAAAAAGAAGGGGGGCGGGGGGGCAAGAAAAAAAAAAACAAAACAGCGAGAACCCACACAAACATGAAATATTAATTCCAGAAAGGGCTTTTTTTTCTCCCCCCCCCCCCCATAAACAAAAAAGCATTTAGCACAATGAGCGAATATGGAGATGACACTTGTTAATTTAGCCGCGATAAACTTCCTGTTTGATGCCTGCGAGCGCCGGCGACGGCAGCGCAGGGGGACGGCGTGGAGAGCGAGGGAGGAGCCCAGGGGAGACGAGCCGACGCCGCCTCGTTTTGTCTTTGTCCCATTTTTAAGGCTGCCACTCTCGGCTCCCCGTCTCCCCGCCGCCGCCGCCCCAACACAGCGCGCCTTTTCTTTGCGTGAGCGCCGGCAATGGCGACACTTTTGCTTCTCCTCCCCAAAAGTTTGCCACAGAGGCTCGAGTGATTTTTTTTTTTGAGGGGGGGAGTGTGTGTGGGGGGGAGGGCGGGGTCACTCGTTTGCAGATATTTCTAACCCCATTTTAAATATATTTTGGATTTTTTTTTTTAATTGACACTCTTAAAGGTCCAGTGTGTAATATTTGGCTTGATTTATGATTTTTATATTGGTAAAAGCTGAACATACTGCTCATAAATACATTAATAAAAGTGCGTAATCGCAGTACAATAAAAAGTAATTTGCTTTTCCTTCCTTTAGAACGGTTCTCATACATATAAGAATACTGTGTACATAGAGCAATAAGGGTCTGGCTCCTCGTTAGCTGCCATCTCGCGCCACCATTATTTAAGGAGGCCCTAATTACAAAACTGTCAGGCGGGCGACCTTTAACACCGGGCTTCCTTAAAGTTTCTACACACTGGACCTGTAATTATTGCGGCTATCGATCAAAAACATGAACACATTTAGATTGAAAATGTATGACAAAAGTTGCGGCCTCACAGAGATGGGAGATGAAGACAGCCACTGGCAAAGTTTGATTCTCTCTCATGCCGAACAGAAAATCTTGCAGAGCTGTTTCTGATATGCTGAAAATAGCGCCGTGTCGGGGAGCGAAGCACCGAATAGACCTGAGAAATATGCAGGGTTAGGGAGCAGTGTAGTGGAAAGTCTCACCGCAGCCAGCATTGGCAATAATTGTGTTTGCTGAGTTCTCTGCTTTGCGTGAGTAATCTCAATAGCACCAGTGGAAGCTGCCGTCAAACGATTCAAACTGCTTTGTTTGTCCCCAGTCTGAAAATAAAAACTGGCTGGACGCTGTGGGTTTTTTTTTTCCCTCCCCCTCAAAAAAAAAAAAAATGTCTTGATTGGAACTGAATTTCGCCGAGCGCTTCAGATTGTGTCACAGCGGTCGGTGGGGGGGCGGGGGGGGGGCCCTCCCCCTCCCCCTCCCCCTCCCCCTCCCACTGCTGCTGCCGCTGGCCGCCTGGCTGTGTCACAGCGCAGCCAGATAACTGCTGAGCAGGTGAGGAGAGCCTCTTGACAACTTCTTCCTCCCATCCTTTGTCATCCTAAAACAAGTCGGGGCCCCGCCGCCACCGCCGCCGCTCCTCCCATCGCGCCTCCCGGAGTCCCGCAGACGAGAGCCGCGAGAGTGGGGAAAGGGAAGTGGAGGAAAAATAATTAAAAGACGTTTTATGTCAGGAGTGCCTTTTTAATGGAGGGAGTTGGGGAGCAGCGCCAACCTGGGGAGAGGGGACGGAGAGAGGAGGTGATGGGAGCCGAGCGGGATGCGGCTGCATGGCGAGGGAGAGAGGGAGGGAGAGAGAGAGAGAGAGAGAGAGAGAGAGAGAGAGAGAGGGAGTGTAGATGTGAGTTTCCTCTCTGCCGTCCCCTCCGTCTCGCCAACCCCCCTCTGTCTTCTGCTCAATTAGCAAAGCAGCAGGTGTTCTCAGCAGCACAACAGATCCGCTCCGAGGGAAAAGGAGGCTCGAGCTTTCCGCCCCTCCACCACCCGACCCACCGTTCTTTTCTTTTCTTCCCCCCCTCCACCCCCCGTTTCTTTTTTTGTGATGACCTGCAAATGTGATACTTCACACCCAGAATGGGCGAGCTGGTTCCTCCGCCAATTTCAGAGGTGATAATTTAACTTTTTACCCCTCCAACCTCCCTCCCTGCGTCCCAACCTCCTCCTCACCCTTACCCCCCCTCCCCCCCCCCTTCCTTTCGCTACCTCACATTCCCTCCCTTGATGTTTTTTTTTTCTCTCTCTCTTTCTCCTTTTCTTGCACCCCCCCCCCCCCCCACTCACCAGGTGTCCTCCCTGAAAAGCAAGCTCAAGAAGCAGTCCACGGCCACGGGGAGCGGCGTGGCGAGGGCCTTCCTGCGGGCGCAGGCCGCCCTGTTCGGATCCTACCGAGACGCCCTCCGATACAAACCCGTAAGGAGCCGCCCGCCGACCACGTGACCACGCTGTGCTGTGTTCTGAATGCCACTCACCAGATCGACTGTCAAATGATTGCACTTGTTTTGAAGCGTTCAGGATGGCCGCGATAAGACCACTATTAGAAAACATCACGCAACCAAATTTTGTTCAGTGCTCCTCAGCTGGTTTGACTGCACAACAATAAAGGGACAAATAAAGGCAATGGTTGAAAACGTCGGCAAGGTATTAAAACAACACAACAGTAAAGTAAAATGCATGAGCACTGTATAAAATAGAAGCTCAAGTCACTGTGAAATGTTTGATTTTTCGTTGTTCTCTTCATGTTCTTGGCGTGGGGGTTCTTCCCGACAGTATTTCTGAGGTGTCGGCCGAAGTGACCCAAACCAAAAGCCAAAACCACAAAGGTTTTCAATGCGGCTCTTTTGACAATGAGCCGATTGAATTGATTTAATATTCGTGCGGTGAACACCGTAAATGTTTGGCCGGCGTGGGTGGAGTTGGATGAAATATCTGCGTTTTCAGCAGCAGCAGCAGCAGCAGCAGCAGCAGCGGCAGCTGGGAGAGCGAAGGTGGGCCTGTCTGAGACCCCGAAATGTCAGCGCGGCTGAAAAGACTCCGGACGTTTCCTTTGAAGATCCCTTTTAGCCACCTTTGGTGTTTTACTCTCCTTTTACAAACCCTCCTAACATTTCTTTTCTGGATCATTTCTGCTCCTCAAGTCGGCTCCTCGGCGCGCGGCGAACCCACCGCATGTCCTGTTTGTCAAATAGCAGAGCCTTTGTTCCCTGGGCTTTGAGATTAATTGGACTTTGTGGATTCCCGGAGTCAAGATGCTACATTATTGATGCTGTCTCTCTTTTTTTTTCCTTCTTCTTCTTCTTCTCCCCACCACCACCACCACCACTGCCGTATACAGGCAGTACATGAACAAACTGCCTCCCCTCTGACACAAACGCTGAGACTCGGTGGATGCGTGAGGTTGTTTGTGCGTGTGTGTCTGTGTGTGTGACTGTGAGAACAACACGCAGTCATTTTTTTTTACTTGTGTTTTTTTTTTTTTTTTTTTTTTTAGCTCCGCTGGTTTACTCATCTTCAGACGGGATCCGGGAAAGAGTTAACTTGCGTACACAAACATAAGTGTGCGCGTGAAGTTACTGCTCATTGTTTTTTTGGGAGGATTTTTTGGGAGGGCTGTGGGGGGGATGTTTGCGGAACGTCGCCTCGCTACTCTGTTCGGAGCTGCAGCTAAAAGGGAAAACAAAACCACCCTGAGACGCGCTCAGACGGAGCTAGGCGGTGCGGCGAGGTGCACAGGCCCATATGCCTCGACAGAAGGAGGGGTGTGGAAGCATGGCGGGAGCCTCGCTGAGCTGAAAATGAAACACCGCTGGAAAATAGAAAATGATAATGAGTAGAAAAGCGATCAGCTGATTTGAGCAGCGTTTCCGCCGCTGATCTGTTTTCGCGCGAGTTAATAGCGCCCGGAGCGCCTCGCACCGCTTCGCCCACGTGGCACAGCTGCGTTCCGGCAGAGGAGAAGAAAAAAACGATAATGGGCCGGAAATAAGGAATAGTTGACTTTTCACCGGAACCATTGAGTCAGATCTGTGTTTTCACCGTTTGCGTCTCAAAGTTGGAGCCACTGTTAGGCTGCGTTCACACTGAAGGTGAATCTGATTCAAATCAGGTTCCTTCTTAAATTCTCACATTTTTAGGGCTGTTTTTAAGCAAGTGTCCAAATGGGATCCGGCTCTGTTCAGACTGGGCCACATTATTGAGCCGTCTGACAGGTTGCTGTAGCAACAACGTCGGAGCGGAGGCGTGGTCCAGCGCGTGGACTGCGTGACGCCATGTACCTGGAGCTTGGCTTGAATGGAGCTGCCTGCCCACACACTGATGAGCCAATGAGATTCCTCCTCTGTCCAGGGACGCAGAGGGACGTCACAGACAGTCCAAACCGATCCGTGTGTTTGGAGCTGTTCAGACTGAGACGCATCTGTCCAAACGCGATTTGAAAGTACCTCTTGAAGGTTGAAAAATCGGATTTCGTGTGCTTTGTGACCGTCTGGATGGGCTAAAAATCTGATTTTGTCTGGCAGTCTGAACGCGGCGGCTCTTGTTGCATCCAGGTGGATGAGAAACGGTAATTGAGGGCAAATTCAAAACAAACATCGGGTGTTTCATTTGGTTTTTAAAGGGATCAATTTTCCCGATCAAGACTTTTTTTCATATGTGAGTTATATTCCCATTATTCGCTGCACAGCAAGCTAGAGCTTGAAGATGCTCCTCCGTTATCCTAGATGGGACCAAATTGAAAAATCACTCTTCATATCCCGTGCTTCCATTTTTTTTTTTTTTCAACACAATCATTCCCTTGTGCTGTTTACGTCATGTTGTTTATTAAGTTTTTTCTCTCTCACCACATTGGTGTCAGATGAATTTGTTTATGCAACAACAACAAACAGGCACATTTCTCAATAGACTTAGTATTCAGCACGCTGCCAGCATCCTGGCGCGTGAAGTCAGGTGGATGTGTGACCGTGCTCCTCCGTCCAATTACAAGCTGAAATGTAGGAGGGAGTGAAGACATCAACTTCTTGTTTATCTCCGTCATTTACATACGTTCCATATGTCGCTGTCAGGCTAACATGAAAATACACTCACAAATGTAAGTAAAATGTACGTTTACTCTTCAGAGGACACGTGCGCGAGCTTACACACACACACACACACACACACACACTATTCTCTGTCCTGTGTTTCTCAGTGTAGCTCAGCTCTGTAGCTCTGCCTCGGGGCTTCATAAATATTCTTCTTTCTTCTGAATATTCTTGTCATTGAATTCCTTTGTTATGTAGTTGTCTTTATAGATCGTCTCTTCTACAGTCAAATATACAATCGGTTTTTGTTTTGTTTTTTCAATCAAATTTTACATGTGCGTGCATATACTGAAGGTTATTTCCCCCCCTGCTGTTTTCCAAAGAATGATTCTTTTATTGTGCAAGTTCAACGCTGCGTATGCGATGTCGAATTGTTCAAAAGTAATGTTTGTGCAAAAATGTGATTATCCAATACTGGAATGGCAACTTCAAGAATCCATCAAATATTTAACGAGCTCTGCAGCTTCTATTCCCAAAGAGTAAATCCAAAATGAAGTTATGGAAAAAAAAAAAAATGTTTTGAATTCTGCTTTTTCAAAATTGCCATTTCTAAATTTAAGATAGCTGGCAAATTTGCAGTTAATAAGAGGAAAACTGAGTTAACGGATGACCAGGTCAGAAAACGTGAATTTTCTTTTTAATCCATTGACACTGTGGTAGAATTGAAAGAACAGCTCCATGAGAGAAAAGAAGACACGCAAAGTGCATCAAGAGTTCTAGGTCAATTCATAAGTCGCTGATTAAAGACCAAGATCTGGTCCCCAGCTGCACAGTGGCTGCGCACAACTTGTCAGAGGAGGGTGCATTAAATGCAAAGCAATAATTTAGCTGGAGTTATTTTAGAAGAATCAATGGAGAAATCAGTGCTTTTAAGAAATAAGAAAGTTTACGTTTGTATTTATCTTATTTTAAAGAGGTGCAGGCGATCCTCGGTGACCCTCTTCAAAATCTGACTGAAATTACGTGAAAGAAGCAAATGTTGCGTGTTTTTGTGCAGTTTTAATAAAGCGTTTGCTGGATTCTGGCAGCAGTTGGCATTTAACAGAGTCTGTGTGGAGCAAAGATGTTGTTGGATCCTGACGGTCGCACGGAAACCATCTTAGCGTTGACTTTGGATGGGTTTCTTTTTTTCAGTCCTAGTTTGCCGTGTTTCAATTTTTTTTTTTTCCCCCTGCTGCAGTCTGGTCCGAGGCTGTTGCAGCCAGATGGAGACTGCAGACATGATTAAACTACCAACAAACTACTTTCGGCCCGTGTTTTTTTTTGTTTTTTTGTTTTTTTGTTTTCAACGGGACGGCACGCCCCCAAAAACTTTTCAGTGATGTAAGTGGAACAGTATCCCTGTGATGTAATTTGGGCCATCGATAGCATCCGCCCATCTTTGGAGGAAAGAAAAAAATGAAAGAAAGCATAGGGGTGGGGGGGTGGGGGGAGGGGGGAGGGGTGGGTGTCAGTTGGTCTCGGGTGTTGTGAAGTTGTTTTTGTGTGCCACCGCTCACAGCCACCACCCCCCTCTACCCCCCCACCCCACCGAACATACAAAGAGCATTGTTTCACACCAGAGGAATTTAGAGCGCCGCGGAATTATGTGAGAACGGTGTTAATTATATGGAATGAGCCGCTCTCAGAAATGACTGTGGGGCTCCGTCTGATTGGCCTGCAGTGGTTCTGTTGTCATCCTCCGTGTCTATAGCTCACAGGCCAACAGACATGATGTAAGAAATCGTAATAATGCGATAATGTTTTCATGTGGAGCAGCGCGGAGTTTACTGGGACACTGTCTTCTCGTCAGGGGGGCGGGGTGGGGGTGTGGGGGTGTGGGGGGGGCGGGGGGCGACTGCGTGTGCTGCGCCAGGGGAGCTGTTTTCTTTCTTTTCTTCAGAGAAAAAAAAAACTGCTTTCATTTTTTCCCCTCTTCCTGCTTCATGCTTTCCTTCCTCTTTCCTTCCTGTCTCACTTCTTTCCCAACTATTTTCCTTTCGACCGACGTCGCCCCACCAGTGAGGAAATCAAATGAAATAATCCTCACTTGATGTTGTTGTTGTTGCTGTTGCTGTTGTAGATTATTTCCAGTGTCTTTTCAGACATTTTCAGACGCGATGATTTCTCTGCTGTGGGTTCGAATCGTGGCATCGCTGTCTACAACAAAAAAAAAAAAATGTGCCGCCTTTAAGAACAGAGGTGGCGGAAGTATTCATGTTCTGTACTTAAGTAAAAAAAAAAAGATACTTGTTGTTACTAGTTGTGACAGAATAATCTGGACTGAACTGACCACAGGTCATCTGGATCAATTTTAACAGCTTTGATACTATAATTTTATAATTATAATATAATACATATGATATATCTATGTGTCATAATGTGTTTAACACAACAGCAGAGTTCAAGTGGCTCCACTTCAACAAATAATAGTGACTGTAATAAGTAATAAGAGAATTACTTTGGGGAGAATGTGTATCAAAAGTAACAAGCAGTGTAGAAAGTACAGATATTTGTGCCCAAATGTCGGGAGTAAAAAGTGAAAAGTACAGATACCTGAAACATCTGCTAAAGTGCAGTAACAGAGTACTTGTACCTCGTTACTTCCCTCCTCCGCCGCCAAACGGTGTGGAGACTGATTCATCCGCGCTGTGCGTTCTAATCTAATCTCTGTTTCGCTCCTCAGGGGGAGCCGATAACGTTCTGCGAGGAGAGCTTCGTGAATCACCGCTCCAGCACCATGAGGAACTTCCTGTCCATGGCTGTCAACCTGCAGCTCTTCAAACAGGTACAAGCAGCTGTCTGCACACACGCGCGGAGGCGGGGCTGCACGCGCGTTTGTGTGTGTGTGTGTGTGTGTGTGTGTGCGTGTGAGCTTCCCCGCACCTGCACGGGTTCATCGTTCCTGCGGGCGTCAGTCTGTTGGATGCAACTCAGCCAAATGTCACAAACAACGTCATAAACGACGCGTTTTAAAATCCAGCAAGTTTGCCGTCCCAACCCCAAGGTCGCTTAACTCTCCTCTCATTCCTTTATCTCCTCACTTTTATTTTTTATTTTAATCACCCGCTATTTTTTTATTATTCATATTATTATTCAGGCAGGTGTCCAGACATTTTTTTTTTTCCTGCTTTGCGATCAGCTCCTTAATCCTTTGCTTCTTCGGAAAAGCGGAGGCTTTATTGACCTTGTGAAAGCAGACATCCGCTTCTCAGAGCCGGAGAAAACCCCCGAATCTTCCCCGAGTGTTAATCCTGTGAGCGCGCAGTCGTCTCCGCCGCCCCCGAGGTCCGAGGTGTTTATTCCGTGAGCGTGAGCTCTCCGGGCTGCGGCTCTTTATTTGCGGGCTCGTGCGCCACTTCCCCTTCAAATCGCTCATGTACTACTACACTCCGCCAGAAAGGGGGGGGGGGGTGGGGGGGGAAACCCCAACAAAACCCCGGCAGCGATGCTGCGCTCGCCAAAGGCAAACGAAGAGACACCTCGGGCGGCGAATAAAATTTCCTCTCGCCCGCTTGATTTTTTTTTTGCTATTTTTTTCTCCTTTCCCCTCCCCCACCGGCCCTCTGACCCTGCGATAGGCCAGTGATTCACCCCCAAAGTGCTACGGCGCAGCGCTCCTCTGTCGGCCTTTTGTTTCGCCTGAGACTCGGCTTCATCTGTAATTTTCCCAGGCAAGAGCAGATAGCGAGCGTCGCTTCAAAGACCCCCCCCGCCCCACCACCGTCCCGGCGGTAGCGGTTGGGAAACGGGCCCCTTATCTCGTCCTGCTCCTCCACTCCGGCACTGGGGAGGGAGGAGGTTGGAGGACGTGAGCTTATCAGCATCACTCTTCCTCCCACTGAAGTGAGGGAGCGCAGCGGTCCGCCCCAGCGCTGCCTCGGCCATGACCCACATCCCCTCGCAAAAACAACGCCTGCGTGCTTGTGTGACCGCACGCACACATGCACGCCGACGCACACACATGCACACACGCATGCAGACGGCAGTTTTAGCGCTGCGAAAGTCTCTGGAAGAAAAACACGTTTGGATTTTTTTTGCCTCTGCTGCTGTTCTCTTTTCCTCCTTTTTTTTCTAATTGTCTTTATGAAAAGCTAAAGCGTGCTTTGCATTCTGTGCCAACTGCGTAATCCAATATAGTCATTAGTTGCGTTATCTATTGGCCTCGGAGTAGGACGATCCTGTCGTGCTCGTATGCCCACTAATTAAAAACCCCTGAAATAGAATTTGGCTTGGTGCAGGAGCAGTGCAAGCAAAACAATGCTGATTCCACAACGAAAGAAGCAATTAACAGTTCACAGACACGTCCTTATTTAAAAACTTTATGTACACAATGCTTTTCTTGCATTTTTTTTTTCTTTCTGTTACATGGCAGAGCTACGGGCTTGCATTATACCCCCCACCCCCAAAAAAAACCAAAAAACAAAAAACAAAACAAAAAAAACAAACAAGACACCCAGGGCGAGAAACGCTCACATGGCGCAAAGAAGAAAAAAAAAGTGTCTGGCTTCTCAGAAGCAAGCGGTCGTTACCGTTGGACTCAAAGAATAGAATCTTATTGTTATTAAAGCGGCTTAACTCAAATTATGAGTGCACCGTCTGTCACTCTCACCTGTAGTTTTTAATAATGCCAGCTCAAGCCTGAGCCAAGATTCAAACCGCACTTGGAGGATCAGTAAGCGGGAACATTAAACACATCGGGGGTGGAGCACTGGTACATAATGCTGAGGTGTTACCTGAATCTGAGGTGTCGCCATCTCGGCAGGAAATTGCTTTTTCTCGGCCCGCTTTTCTTTCCACTTTTTGGATGCTGTGGACGGACTCACCTTCTAAATCAGCACGAGCTAGATGGAGACGGATTAGTGATCCTGGAGAAGTGCCGCGTTTTCACCTCTAAACACACTCCATTTTTTCCCGGAACGTTGTGCTGGGCTTGGGACGGAACAAGTGGGAGAAGTCCCGCAGAAGAATGCAGGAGGGGGGATGGCGAGGGGTCGGGGGTGGGGGGGTACTGCTGTAGCAGTCGACGTCAACCTGCTTCCTATCAACCATCTTGGCTCCTTCGCACTCTGTGTGCACGGAGTCACCGACTGCCGTGTGCGTGCGTGCAGAGGCTTATTCAATAGAGTCCCTTTTGTCTTATTGACAAGGCAAAGGCATACACAGTTTTATTGAGTGAGCACAGACACTTGTTCTCCGATGATTTACCGCCGGCAGGCTTTTGTAGACAATGTGCATCCCGTCAATCAATGATCATCCCTCATCTCCGCTGCGTGCGAGTGAAATGAACATAACGGCAAAGTTGTGTCCCTGCAAGGCGGAAAGATTTGACTAAAAGCTGGGTCTGATAGCGGGGTTGAGGTAGGTACTCATACTGGGTTTTTGTTTTAGTCATACATTTAAAGTTCTTCAGTAGAGTCTTTGAATATAGAATCGGCTCTGCAAGTCAACAGCTGCCAAGGTGATGAGCAAATGAGGACAACCTTGCGGAGCAGCACCTGGATTGCATCCATATTTACTTCCTGATATGCTGCTGTCCTGTCTCCATTCAACACAGTTTTCAGTTACCTTTTAACAAGTGGATGGGTCAGCTAATCCCGGTGGATTCGGGAAAACGTCCCGTCTCGTCTGCAGTGCCAGGTTAGAGCCACAAAGAGGCGCTTCTTCCTTTAGTCCCCCCCCACCCCCATTGCCCGGCGAACAGCGGAGAACGGAGGGGGAAAAAATAAAAAAAAATCCAGCCCGAACGTTCCCACACAAGAACCCGAGTGACACCGTCGCCACTACATCTACAGTTATTGGGCCAAAATACCGCAAATGGGAGCCAGATTGCAAAAAGAAATTACATTTCCTTCAGACCCTCCATGTATGCGTCTGTAAATGATCCCCCGTCGAGTCCAAATCCCAGCTCCCGGCTCCACGGTTCCAGAGCTGAAATGGCTCTCGACCGCTGTGACCCAAATGCCAGTGAGTCAACGCGGTGCCGGGAGCCAGATGGAATAACTCTCCACTGTCTGCGAGTGTAACATCAACAGGAAACAGGTTGACACGTAGACGCGAAGAGCCGGAGCGCGGTTTCACGTCCAAGTGTGGAACCGTTCCTGGATCTGCTCCCCGACACTTTATCACCAGATGGCTCGAGCAGCCCTGGAAAGGGATTCATCGCCCTCTGACATTTTGTGGCGGCTTGGACACTTTTGAACGGGGACCGGTGTCCTTCGGAGCCAGCCACATCTGGAGATTGGAAAAAAAAAAACGCACTGGAGCAAAAAGTGAGTGGCCATCAAATGCATCACCAGAAGTCAAACCAGAACGGAGACAAAGAGCAAACAGCCCTCCATTCACCTTGACGATTCCACGATTTCACGGTTCCATTGGAACCGGTTCTTTGAGTCAAAATCTAAAAATAGACTGGAAAAAATGGAATACGCATGAGTTCTTGCCATTTTGCTTGATTTTGTAAATGTTATTAAAATGTTATGATGTTGTTAACACATGACCTCTCTGTGTTAGCAGTGTGCAAATCCCAAAATGCTTCATTATTAAATTCCCTATTTGCTGATGACTGCTGCCCAAAAACTGACCTTTGACCTTTCAAATGGCCGTCTATGAGCTGCACTTTAAGACTGTAAAACATCCAACGTGAGAGTCTTACACAATTGTTTTCGTATTATTTGATCTGTGTGTATGTGTGTGTGTGTGTGTGCGTGCGCGCGCGCTGACAATCCAGTCATCCCATTGGCCGATAGCTCTCAGCCAATAGGAGACGCGACAAATGTCGCAACTTTGTGTCTTTCTTTCTCCGACTTGTTTTCTCTCCCTTCCTTTGTCTGGTATCGCGCGCCGCGCTTTTCCTCGAGACAAACAAATTGCTTGCGCTGCCGCCTGTGTTTGCATGCGCGCGAGCGTGGCGGCGCTCGCTCGCTCGCCCGCTCGCCCGCCCGCTCGCTCGGTCTCCGCCATTGTCGAGCGGCGTCTAATTAAGGGGCCGCGGTCGGTAAGGAAGGTAATCTGGGGCCGGATGCGAGGAAGGAGACACGAGGGGGGTGTTAAGTGGAGGCTTTGGCGAGGTGATGATTTGGGTTGATTATGTGCACTAATTGGGCCAGCCGAGTGGCGGAGCAGCGGTTGGAACCTGCAAGTCTCACCTCTCATTAAAATGATCTAATGATCAGTTTCCAGCCCTCCTGACCAGAGGAGCGGGTGTCCGTGTCGGTCGCTAGTTAGCGGGCTGTCCCTCGAGGACGCTCGAACCCTCCCCCCCCCCCCCCCCCCACCCAAAAAAACCACACAACAACAACCAAGCGCTGCTGTCACAGTGTGGTGTGGGTGCGCTGGCAGAGGTGGGCGGAAGCGCTGGTCCCCCCCCGGTTTGCAGACTGAATCCCTGGCAAATGTGCCGGTGTCAAGAAGCACAGCAACTAATGGTGCAACATTTGTTGTTGTTGTCGTCGTCGTCGTCGTCGTCGCCGCTGCTGTTGTCGTCTTGTTTTTTGTTTTAAGAACAAAAGACTGTTTGAGGAGGTGTTGATCGTTAATTATTGTAATCATCAATCAAAACCACGTGAAATGCAAAAAAGTCTCGTTTGTGCTCATCGCGTGAGTGACACCATCAAAGGCGGCTCCGCTGCCTCTGCCTCCCACCTTCCTGTAAATACCCAAAAGAGGTTAAAATAAAGAGAGAGGGAGAGAGAGTGGGGAGGGTTTCGGGAAGCTAGTAGAAAGTCATTTTCCGGATTCTTTTTTTTTTTTCGGCAGATGTCGACTTCCTCTTAAAAAAACAAGTGCCATGTTGCAGCTGCTTGTGTTTTTATTTGGAAGGTAGTTTGTTGGATTTTTTTTTTATTTTATTTTATTTTTATTTTTTTTACACCACACAGTCAAAAAAAAAAAAGTTTGGTTGACATTTTTAGTGACTTGGGAGGAAACTAACATCAACTCGGGGGGGAACTGTGTGTTCGGATGAAGCTGAGTGTGTGTGTGTGTGTGTGTGTGTGTGTGTGTGTGTGTGTGTGTGTGTGTGTGTGTGTGTGTGTGTGACAGATCGATCCAGCACTCTCTCTCTCTCTCTCTCACTAGAAAGGTAATATTCCGAAGGATACAAAAACGGGTGTTTTCATTGCCGGGCTCGGGTCGTAAACAGCGCCGTCACAAGACACGGAAGACGTCGTAAAGATTTCACCAATTCACTCAGACCCCAAAATGCTTTTTCGTACTTTTCTCCTTTTCTTTTTTTTTTTTTTTTTCTTACGCCAACAGAATCCCGCCGTTAATCGCAGCCGCCGAGTCCAGAGTGCGTGCGCGCATCCGTGCGTATTTCCACCAGTTTCGCGACTGCGCTGGTGAAATGTGTCGCTGTGCCGGCTATTAGTCTCACGTTTATGGAGTCGGGCCGGCTTTTATGCTCTCCATGTTACAAAGGGAGGAAATGAAACTTCCCCGGCGTCTCAGACCATGTGCAGTGTGTTTTTTGTGTGTGTGTGTGTGTGTGTGTGTGTGTGTGTGTGTCTGCGGCTCTAATCCCTCACCTGCTCCACATTACCAAATCCCTGCAACCGAGCTAATCTTGGGATGTAGTTTCTGTCAGGTAGGATTAATAACGCCCCACTGTGGCCCGAGCGTTTCAGTCTCCCTCTCTCTCTGTCTAGCTCGCTGTGTGTGTGTGTGTGTGTGTGTGCACCCCAAGACCGCCCCACCCCTCCCCACCGCTCCCCTCTTTTAATAAGCACGCTGTAATTTATGGTTGCAGTTCATCGACGGACGGCTGGCCAAATTGAATGCAGGCCGCGGCTTCTCCGACGTGTTTGAAGAGGAGATCACAGAGGGAGGCTTTTGTGGAAGTAAGTAGTGCTCGACCTGTCAATCAATTAGCCACGTCACATTTATATGCCATATTTCACCCAAGCAGGAAGTGGTGCCTGAGGAGGATGTTAGGGCTGCGGGGGGCCGGGGGGGGGGCTTTAAAAGCGGGAAAAAAAAGGGACAACTGCAGTTTGCTTCTTCTCGCTTGATGAGAAATAGACTTGATTAAAACGAATACTTTTTTTTTTTTTCCTTTTTAAAAAAAAGAAAAGAAGAGGAGATTCTAAGATGTGCAAGCGACGGGCAAAACTCTCAGAACTCCTGAAACTTGTGGAACTTTTGCCTCCAAAACATTTCGTCAAAAACATTTTCGCAGCACAACACCGGCTGACGTGAGGATCACTTTCAACTCCAACTCATATCACCAAATAAACGAGTGCGTTGATAGTGGCACGGCTGCGTGTCGCCGGTCTGGTCCGTGGAGCCGCCGTCACACCCGACGGTGATTACACAAGCCATTTGGCGTCTCCTGTGTCACTGACAGCGAAAGAGGCCCGGCTGGGTTTTTGTGGGTGAAACGAGCTGTATCTCCGCACGGCGGCTCCGCTCTGTGCTTTATAGAGCGTAATGACCACTTTGTAGCGATCCCATTGGTTTTATGGGTGTTTTAATGGCCGGTTGAACAAAAACAACGGAAATGTCGTATGTCGGATATTCCGCCGTCCTCCGAACGCACTGAGCATTTTATCTCGCATTTAAAGTATCGCAGACCGACAACGAGGCCAGTGGTTGAATCGTTGACACGTGACGCGAACTTCCCTTCCTGGGAGGTTGTTTCCAAACCTGAATGCATTTGGGTGTAAACACACACACACACACACACACACACACACACACACATACAAAAAAAAAAAAAAAAGGGGGGGGGGGGGGAGGAGAGAAAAAGAGATTGACGCAAGAGTTAATGATGTTTTGGCAGCGTGGAGTCTTATTACAGACGAAGACAGAGCTCCACATCAAATGTAGCAACTCCCGCAGGAGCGCTCCGACAAATTGTCTTGTTCTGATCACCGCCGCTCCGACTCCGGATTTTTACGGGACGGGAACGAAAGATGCTGAGAGGGAAAGAGGAGAAAAAAAAGAGAGAGAGAGAGAGAGAGAGAGAGACAAAGCCATTCACGTGTTGCGGCTAATTATCAATCCCAACACAAAGCCACACTGTTGTCTGGTAAACTGTTGCTTAAACGTTTTCAAACACCGGGAGGGGGGGTGTGGTGGCTGAAGGGGGGGGCTGGGGGGGGGGGGGCGTCATTTGAAATTTGACAAAAGTCCTCAACATTTCCACACTACAGCATCTCGAGTCGTATCTTTGTCGATTGATGTGCAGCATCTTTTTTTTTTTTTTTTTTTTTTTACATATGTATTTCTGACTTGATGATTGGCCTGGATAAAGAAGGAGAACTTTATTGACACACTAACCCTGACCAGAGGACAGTGGGATCAAGCTGATACAAAGATTTACTGTTCTCTCATGCTTTGTAATGGCGATTGTACTTTTAACGTTCTGTAAATGTAAAGTCACGGAGGTTGATGTGTCCCTGCAGGTAACTCCAGGTCCTACCAGCAGTGGATGCACACTGTGAAGGTATGTGGCCGTGGCCGCCGCGCTCTGTCGGCCCTCGGTGCTTAACGTTCCGACCGGAGGCCTGTTTAATTGAAGGTGTGAGTGACGCGGCGCAGCGTTTGAAGACGGCGCCGCCCGAGCGCGCGCGGCTCCGGCTGCAGCTGCGGACGGCGGCCCGGGTGAAGCGGCGCGTGCAGTGGGGGGGATGAGGGGGAGGGGCTGAGGTGGTTTGACGTGACAAGACGTCCTCCGACATGACACGTTGATTTGGCAGCAAACACGGACCGTCACTCCGCTGAACCGACCCGGGAACATAGATCTCCTCCTCCTCTTATTTCTCCTCCTCTTATTTATCTTCCTCCTCCTCCTCCTCTTCCTACTCCTTTCCCCCCTCCTCTTCTTCCTCCTCCTCTTCTTTATCCCTTCCACCTCTTCCTCTTTTTCCTCCACCTTCTTCTCTTTTTTCTCCACCTTCACCTCTTCCTCCTCCTCCTCCCTCCTCTTCTTCCTTCTCCTCCTCCTCCTCCTTTGACTTCTCCACTTCTCCACTTCCTCATCCTTCCCTTCTACCTCTTCCTCCTCTTTTCCTCTTCCTCCTCCCTCTTCTTCCTCTTCATTTGCCGTCTCCCCCCTCCTCTCCTGCTCGCCCACCCGTCCCTCCCTCTCTCCTTCCCTCCATCTCTGTCACGGCCGCCCTCCCCCGCCCCTCCCCCCTACACCCCCCCCACCCCACCCCCCCGCTACCCCCCGCACGCCGTCAGCTAAGGCTGAATTAGTTCTCTAGAGTGCTCTTCAAAGGTTTGTTAAAGTTCACATTTCCTGACTGACAGGGATCTATAAGAGGGGCCTTCACCTCGGCCCCTCTCCTCCTCCTCCCTCTCTCCCTCCCTCCCTCTTTTTTGAGAGATGCGGCGGACACCAGAGGAGAGACGCACTTGGACAGGCGGAGATAAACGGAGAGATATTTGCGTCCCGGGTTCTCCGCAGTGTGATTTTTTTTTTTTTACTGCGGCTCTGCGATGCTCGGACCTCGTATTGAGAGCCAGTTAATGACTGCAGGGCGAGATTTGGCTGCGGTGACCATTGTGATATTGCAGAATAATTACCTTCGGAAAAATCTTAATTCAAAATTTGAAGTCTTACTTTGTTTGCGTGTGCGTGTGCGTGTGTCACCCAAAATCCTTCCTAATGTTCTCTCTCCTGTCCCGTGCAGAAAGGGGGAGCGCTCA